>NW_027361779.1:10107500-10145000 GCF_039654945.1 Dendrobates tinctorius | reverse complement strand
ACGGGATAGTACGTCTACCGCGATCAGCGGCGCCCACGTGGTGAGCGCCGCTGATCGCGGCCGGGTGTCAGCTGATTATCACAGCTGACACCCGGCACTATGTGTCAGGGGCGGTCACGGACCGCCCCCGACACGTTAACCCCTTGCACACCGCGATCAAACATGATCGCGGTGTACCGGGGGTTAAAGGGAAGCATCGGCAGGGAGGGGGCTCCCTCCGTGCTTCCCTGAGCCCCCCACGGCAGCGCAATGTGCAGCGCTGCTGCGGGGGGCTCCTTTCCTCCAGGCCCCCGAATCCAAGATGGCGACGGGGGCCTTCGGGGGCCTGGGGAAGCTGGCTTCCTCAGTGCCTGCAAAGCGCAGGCATGAGGAAGCCTTGTGCACTGCCTGTGACAGATTGCTGATCTGTCACAGTGATCTGTGATGTGACAGATCAGCGATCTGTCACAGGACAGTGATGTCCCACCTGGGACTATGTAATAAAGTAAAAAAAAAATTAAAAAAAAGTGTAAAAATAAATTTAAAAAAATCGCCAAATAAATTAGTAAAAAAAAAAAAAAATATTCCCCAATAAATTCATTTTTTGAAAATAATAAAAAAAACAAACAATAAAAGTACACATATTAGGTATCGCCGCGTCCGTAACAACCTGCCCTATAAAACTGTCCCATTAGTTAACCCCTTTAGCGAACCCCTTAAAAAATAAAAATAAAAAACGAAGCAAAAAATAATGATTTATTATCATACCGCCAAACAAAAAGTGCAATAACGCGCGATCAAAAAGACGCATATAAATATCCATGGTACCGCTGAAAATGTCATCTTGTCCCGCAAAAAACAAGCCGCCACACAGCATCATCAGCGAAAAAATAAAAAAGTTATAACTCGCAGAATAAAGCGATGCAAAAATAATTATTTTTTATATAAAATAGTTTTCATTGCATAAAACCGACAAAAACATAAAAAAACGACCTAAATGAGGTATCGCTGTAACCGTACTGACCCGAAGAATAAAACCGCTTTATCAATTTTACCGCACGCGGAACGGTGTAAACGCACCCCCCCCCAAAAGAAATTCATGAAACGCTGGTTTTTGTTCATTCTGCGTCCCAAAAATCGGAATAAAAAGCGATCAAAAAATTTCACGTGCCCGAAAATGGTACCAATAAAAACGTCAACTCGTCCCGCAAAAAATAAGACCTCACATGACTCGGTGGGTCAAAATAAGGAAAAATTATAGCTCTCAATATGTGGTGATGCAAAAACTATTTTTACAATAAAAAGCGTCTTTTAGCGTGCGACAGCCGCCAAACATAAAAACCGCCATAAATAGTAAATCAAACCCCCCGTTATCACCCCCTTAGTTAGGGAAAAATAATAAAATAAAAAAAATGTATTTATTTCCATTTTTCCATTAGGGTTAGGGCTAGGGTTAGGGCTAGGGGTGTGTTGGGGTAGGGTTGGGGTAGGGTTAGGGCTAGGGTTAGGGCTAGGGCTAGGGTTAGGGCTAGGGTTAGGGCTAGGGTTTAGGGCTAGGGTTAGGGCTAGGGTTAGGGGCGTGTTGGGGTTCGGGTTGGAGTTAGAATTGGGGGTTTCCACTGTTTGGGCACATCAGGGGCTCTCCAAATGCAACATGGCGTCTGATCTCAATTCCAGCCAATTCTGAGTTGAAAAAGTCAAATGGTGCTCCTTCCCTTCCAAGCTCTGCTATGCGCCCAAACAGTGTTTTACCCCCACATGTAGGGTAGCAGCCTACTCAGGACAAATTGCAAAACAATTTTTGGGGTCCAATTTCTCCTGTTACCCTTAGGAAAATAAAAAATTGGGGGCAAAAATATCATTTTTGTGGAAAAAAATGATTTTTTTATTTTCACATCCGAGTGTTATAAACTTCTGTGAAGCACTTGGGGGTTCAAAGTGCTCACCACACATCTAGATAAGTTCCGTGGGGGGTCTAGTGTCCAAAATGGGGTCACTTGTGGGGAGTTTCAATAGTTTAGGTACATCAGGGGCTCTCCAAACGCACATGACACCCGCAGACCATTCCATCAAAGTCTGCATTCCAAAACGTCACTGCTTCCCTTCCGAGCCCCGACGTGTGTCCATACAGTAGTTTTCTCCCACATATGGGGTGTCAGCGTACTCAGGACAAATTGGACAACAACTTTTGGGGTCCAATTTCTCCTGGTACCCTTGGGAAAATAAAAAAATGGTGACTAAAAGATCATGTTTGTGGAAAAAATACGAATTTTTTATTTTCACGCCCGGGCGTTGTAAACTTCTGTGAAGCACTGGGGGGTCAAAGTGCTCACCTCACATATAGATAAGTTCCTTAGGGGGTCTAGTTTACAAAATGGTGTCATTTGTGGGGGGTTTCCACTGTTTAGGTACATTAGGGGCTCTCCAAAGGCAACATGACACCCGCAGACCATTCCATCAAAGTCTGCATTCCAAAACGTCACTACTTCCCTTCCGAGCCCCGACGTGTGCCCATACAGTAGTTTTCTCCCACATATGGGGTAGCAGCGTACTCAGGACAAATTGGACAACAACTTTTGGGGTCCAATTTCTCCTGGTACCCTTGGGAAAATAAAAAAATGGTGACTAAAAGATCATGTTTGTGGAAAAAATACAAATTTTTTATTTTCACGCCCGGGCGTTGTAAACTTCTGTGAAGCACTGGGGGGGTCAAAGTGCTCACCACACATCTAGATAAGTTCCTTGGGGGGTCTAGTTTACAAAATGGTGTCATTTGTGGGGGGTTTCCACTGTTTAGGTACATTAGGGGCTCTCCAAAGGCAACATGACACCCGCAGACCATTCCAACAAAGTCTGCATTCCAAAACGTCACTACTTCCCTTCCGAGCCCCGACGTGTGCCCATACAGTAGTTTTCTCCCACATATGGGGTATCAGCATACTCAGGACAAATTGGACAACAACTTTTGGGGTCCAATTTCTCCTGGTACCCTTGGGAAAATAAAAAAATGGTGACTAAAAGATCATGTTTGTGGAAAAAATACGAATTTTTTATTTTCACGCCCGGGCGTTGTAAACTTCTGTGAAGCACTGGGGGGGTCAAAGTGCTCACCACACATCTAGATAAGTTCCTTAGGGGGTCTAGTTTCCAAAATGGTGTCATTTGTGGGGGGGTTCCACTGTTTTGGTACATCAGGAGTTTTCCAAACGCGACATGGTGTCCGATCTCAATTCCAGCCAAAAACGTCAAATGGCGCTGCTTCCCTTCCGAGCTCTGCCATGCGCCCAAATAGTGGTTTACCCCCACATGTGGGGTATCAGCGTACTCAGGACAAATTGCACAATAACTTTTAGGGTCCTGTTACCCTTGGAAAAATAAGAATTGAGGGTGAAAAGATCATTTTTGTGGAAAAAATATGATTTTTTAATTGTATGGCTTTATGTTATAAACTTCTGTGAAGCCCATGGGGGTTCAAAGTTCTCACCACACATCTAGATAAGTTCCTTAGGGGGTCTAGTTTCCAAAATGGTGTCATTTGTGGGGGGTTTCCACTGTTTTGGTACATCAGGGGTTTTCCAAACGCGACATGGTGTCCGATCTCAATTCCAGCCAAAAACGTCAAATGGCGCTGCTTCCCTTCCGAGCTCTGCCATGCGCCCAAATAGTGGTTTACCCCCACATGTGGGGTATCAGCGTACTCAGGACAAATTGCACAATAACTTTTAGGGTCCTGCTACCCTTGGGAAAATAAAAATTGGGGTGAAAAGATCATTTTTGTGGAAAAAATATGATTTTTTAATTGTACCGCTGTACGTTATAAACTTCTGTAAAGCCCTTGTGGGTTCAAAGTTCTCACCACATATCTAGATAAGTTCCTTGGGGGGTCTAGTTTCCAAAATGGGGTCACTTGTAGGGGGTTTCCACTGTTTAGGTACATCAGGGACTCTCCAAACGTGACATGGCGTCCAATCTGAATTCCAGCCAATTTTGCATTGAAAAAGTCAAACGGCGCTCCTTCCATTCTGAGCTCTGCCATGCGCCGAAACAGTCGTTCCCCCCCACATATCAGGTATCTGCGTACTCAGGACAAATTGCACAATAACTTTTGCAGTTCAATTTCTCCTGTTACCCTTGGTAAAATAAAAAAAATTGAACCTGAAGTATTTTTTTTATGAAAAAAAGTTAGATGTTCATTTTTTTTTAAATATTCAAAAAAATTCCTGTGACGCACCTAAAGGGTTAATAAACTTCTTGAATGTGGTTTTGAGCACCTTAAGGGGTGCAGTTTTTAGAATGGTGTCACTTTTGGGTATTTTCTATCATATAGACCCCTCAAAGTGGCTTCAAATGTGATGTGGTCTTAAAAATAAAATGGTGTTGTAAAAATGAGAAATCGCTGGTCAACTTTTAACCCTTATAACTTCCTAACAAAAAAAAATTTTGGTTCCAAAATTGTGCTGATGTAAAGTAAACATGTGGGAAATGTTAGTTATCAAGTTTTTTGTGTGCCGTATCTCTGTGATTTAAGGGCATAAAAATTCAAAGTTGGAAAATTGCGAAATTTTCAAAATTTTCGCCAAATTTCCGTTTTTCTCACAAATAAACGCAAGTTATTTGAACAAAATGTTACCACAAACATGAAGTACAATATGTCACGAGAAAACAATGTCAGAATCACCGGTATCCATGGAAGCGTTCGAGAGTTATGACCTCATAAAGGTACAGTGGTCAGAATTGTAAAAATTGGCCCGGTCATGAACGTGCAAACCACCCTTGGGGGTGAAGGGGTTAAAGTAGCAAATGCCTCACTGGCAAGACTGGATGATTTAGAAAAGTCTATCCCTTTCTTGGTCATATCCATCAGTGGTTTGGCCACTACCAAAAAGTTCTTGATGAACTTACAATAGTAAATGACAAACCCTAAAAACCAAGACAAGGGATTTCTCAAACCGATAACATACATTTCTCTGGTTTGACAAATAATTTGCTGTCCCTGAGTATTTGCAAGACAATCCTGACATGTACCTGATGTCATTTGAGGTCCAGCAAATAAATCAATATGTCATCCAAATCGACTACCGCAATCTACTATCTGCCAGATGACAAAAAATGTCATTTACAAAGTACTGAAAGACGGCGGGAGCATTAGTCAACCCAAATGGCATAACAAGGTTTTTGTAGTATCCCTCTGGTGTATTTGTAAGGAGGTGGCCGGTCCCCTCAGTTTAACCCTCTCCTTCTGCCATATGACCCTAAGTGCACTTCTTATGTACATATGTTGTATGCCTGTAATGTTCTGCATATGGTAAATATCTTGTAATGTACTGTGATATAATGAGCATGTTTTCCCTTTAATGCCTGTCCAGTTAGGGATAGAAATAGTTAAATAAGGGGGCTGGACCTGCAGCCACAAGGAGAGAGGAAGCTGCTGCTTACTCAGAACTGCCCAGATATGTTGGCCACGGCGGACATGTTTTACAGACGGGGCACTGCCAGACCCCCTGGATGTGAGAGGTCTGTTGCCCCGGGCTAAGAACTAAATACCAAGGACTGAAGATTAAGGACTAAGGACTGCAACATGGGTCCCAGGACTCTGGAAGGGCCCCCGCTTCTGAAGGGGTTTTCCCGGTGTGTGGACTACTGTAAATCTTTGGTTGCTGCAGCTGCTGTGGGTGCGGCTGTGGAGAGTGCAGGGAGAGATCAGGTAATCCAGTATTGTACTCTTTTCTTTTTATTATATACAGTATTTTTCGGACCATAAGACACACTTTTTTCCCTAAAAATTTTTGGGGAAAATGGGAGTGCGTCTTATGGTCACAATATACTTACAAATCCAGCAGCTGTGGCGGTGTGGTGGGGCTCTGTGGTGAGGTGGTGGCGGGCTGTGCTGCAATGTGAGATCTCTGGGACGAGATTTGAATCTGAGCATGCGCTGCCTGCGGCCCGACAGCCATCTTCCCGGAGGCCACCACAACATGGCAGCAACGGAAGTGCAGGGGCCTCCGGCTGTGCCGAAATGCCGGCGGAGCCCCCCACGGAGCACAGAGAGCCTCTGCCACTGCACCAGGGCACAGCCCCTGCACCAGAGCACAGCTCTCCTGCCCCAGCACAGCCCCCCTGCCCCAGCACAGAGCCCCTGCACCAACACAGAGCCCCTGCCCCAGCACAGCCCCCTGCCCCAGCACAGAGCCCCTGCCCCAGCACAGAGCCGCCACCACTGCACCAGCTTGGGGTGGGATTTCCCAGAGGACACCGCACCAGCCTGGACCACCGAACGACTCCTGTGACCACTCCTCCACCTGTGACAGATCCCTACCCTGGTAAGCTGAATTCGGACTGTAAGACGGACCCCATTTGACACATTATTTTTTTCACCTATTTTCCTTCTGAAAATTTGGGGTGCGTCTTATAGTCTGGTGTGTCTTATAGTCCGAAAAATACGGTACCATCCCTGTTCATTAAATGTTATTCCCTGTTGGACAAAGGCTGCCTTCGGGACTCTTATTTGCCTGGACTGCCGTGACTAGAGGAAGTGAAGGTAACCTGTGGGAAATAGCTGTGTTGGTCCCGTCTATCCATGTGCAAGCGACAGGGGGGTGCTGACTGAGCGGTTGCTCAGTTGACTCTGTTTATGTACTGTGCCTTTAAATAACTTGCCACAACTACCCCCGGTCACCCTTGTTACATATGAATCCACTCATCACCCTCCCCTATACAAATAAGATTATATGCCCACCTAAGGTCCAGTTTAGAAAACCACTATGCATTGATGATTTGATTGAAGAGGTCTGGAAAAGGGAGAGGGTATGAATCCCAAACCGTGATCTGATTAGTTCATGGAAATCTAGGCAGGGGATTAATCCCACCTCTTTTTTCTTCCCAAAGAAAAACTCTGGTGCTACGAGAGATGAGAAAGGTCTGATATGACCCTTAGTCACACTTTGCGAGGTATAATCCTTTATGGCCTGCCTCTCCGGACCTGAAACATTATGCAACCTGATCTTAGGTAATTTGACCCCATCAATTAAATTAATGGAACAATCATTATGTGGAGGAAGTTATTGACACCCCTATTCTGAGAACACAGCCTCAAAATCAGAAATTCAGGCAGAGACTGGGTATCAACCTTGGCTAAATGGCTGCCCAAGCATTGTCTTTGACATTAATTGCTGCATCTTACAACCTCCCAAGTCTGTCAGTCCTCCATGGGATTGTGCAATAAAAGCTAAGGTAGTCCCAGAACTACAGGGATTATAATCGATTCTGAGTGCAGATGTATCTCTCAATTGAAATTAGTAAAATAGCCCTGGCTCAAGGTTGCAGAATCTATAGCGATCATAGGTATAGATCTAGACAATTTATATATTGAGACTCGGGTCCTGATCGAATTGGGCATCAATAAGATTAAACCCCGCTCTTCTGTCCACAAAGGCTGAAAAATACAACTTAGTTTCGCCAAAATGAATCTTGGAAAAGTAATAAGAATTGTGACCTATCCACAAAGAAAATATGTACACCCTGGTTGGTCCCCCAACCAGGGCTCCTTAGTTTATCGGCAGCTGTTTAAGGTTACATATGGATGTACAAGTACCCACAAAATGACCCTTCTTACCACAGAAAAACACACTCCTTCTTTGTGCCGAACTGCAGAAGGAGCAATAGAATGAGTCATCCATCTGAACTGCATGGTTTCCTAAGCCCTAGATTCCATTGATCCCTGAACCACTGAAAATTGAGACATATCTTTCTCACTGAAGTAGATGGCGATCCACACGGATAGCTAGAGACATGGCCATCTCCAGGGAAACCTGAGTCTCATAGAGAGGAAAAGCATCCTTTATCCTCTCAGAAAGCCCCTGAAATAACTGACTACAGAAAGCGGTGTCATTCGACCTAGTATCTGTAGACCACCTACGGAACTTGGAGTAATACTCCTCTGCTTGTCAGTGTCCCTGCTGAAGCTGACGTAGTTTAGACTCAGCCAGAGAGATACGGTCGGTTCTTCATAGATAAGGCACAGAGCCTGAAAAAATTATTAAATTATATAAAGTGACTGGGAGTCAGAAGGGAGAGAAATTTCCCAGGCTTGAGGGTCACCCTGGAGAAGAGAGATTACGGTCCCCACCCGTTGCTCCTCGGTACCCGCTTAGTGAGGACGCAACCTGAAATAAAATTTTTTTACTTATCCAGACCCCCAAGAGAACCTTCTAGCAGAGCAATCTTGGGCTCCACCTAGAGTTGCCTGTGAGTCACAGGCTATAAGCCTGGAATTAATGGGCGCTGCAAAGCTACTGAGCCCAAGTCCACCACCTCCAGACTGAGTTGTTGTAGCTACCCTGCCAGAGGCACAGCCAGTGATATTGTCGCATAGTGACTAGGGATGGTGGGCATCTACTGTACCTGATCCCTCGAACTAGGGGATGTCCTAGTTTTTGTCCCTGTCTCCCAGACTACCATGGAAGGTAATGATGCTAGAGTCACAGAACTTGCTATGCTCCTACCATAAACCTTATCTGTTCCCTCACCCTACCCAGGGAGGTTTGAAACTGAAGTTTATAGGATTACACTAACCAGAGAGACAAGGTTAGACAGACATGGAAGAAACTGCAATCCTACAAATATACTCTATGCTCTGTTGGTGAAGCAGTTCTAATCTGTGCAGGTTTTTTTGTGACCAGACGCTGCTATGTCCTGACCCCTCTCAGTCATGGTATCCCTATGAAATTGAGAAAAAGGGGAGCAAAAAATGAACACACAAAAATCCCAAGGTCGTGAAGGGGTTAAAGAGTCGGCATTGGTTTCATTTTTTCATAAATCAAAAGTGCATATAAAAAAAAGAAACTATAATTTATCTTAATAGTGAAATTTTAGTCGTTCTCCTCCTGGACCGATCATTTAGGCTGTCTGCACACTGTGCGTTTTTGGTGCATCTTTCCTGCACGGAATTGGTCCAAACACGCTAGGGAATCCTTTTGCCAGAAAAGTCGATGAACATCCTGAAGTGCTGTGCACATGATCAGTAATTTTCCTTTCTGGATTTGTGCTGCTTTTATGGGTGTGTGCACACCTTGCGGATTCTGATGCGGATTTTTCGGCGCAGATTTGTCTGCGGATTTAGTGCAGATTAACCCCTTCACTACCAAGGGTGGTTTGCATGTTAACTCCCGGGCCAATTTTTACAATTCTGACCACTGTACCTTTATGAGGTCATAACTCTGAAACGCTTGCATGGATCCTGGTGATTCTGACACTGTTTTCTCATGACATATTGTACTTCATGTTAGTGGTAAAATTGCATTCAAATAACTTGCGTTTATTTGTGAAAAAAACAGAAATTTGGCAAAAATTTTGAAAATTTTGCAATTTTCCAACTTTGAATTTTTATGCCCTTAAATCACAGCGATACGGCACACAAAAAGCTTAATAAATAACATTTCCCACATGTTTACTTTACATCAGCACAATTTTGGAACCAACATTTTTTTTGTTAGGAAGTTATAAGGGTTAAAAATTGACCAGCAATTTCTCATTTTTGCAGCACCATTTTATTTTTAGGGACCACATCACATTTGAAGCCACTTTGAGGGGTCTATATGATAGAAAATACCCAAAAGTGACACCATTCTAAAAACTGCACCCCTTAAGGTGCTTAAAACCACATTCAAGAAGTTTATTAACCCTTTAGGTGTGTCACAGGAATTTTTTGAATATTTAAAAAAAAATGAACATTTAACTTTTTTTCACAAAAAAAATACTTCAGGTTCAATTTTCTTTATTTTACCAAGGGTAACAGGAGAAATTGGACTGCAAAGGTTATTGTGCAATTTGTCCTGAGTACGCTGATACCTCATATGTGGGGGGAACCACTGTTTCGGCGCATGGCAGACCTCAGTAGGGAAGGAGCGCCGTTTGACTTTTTCAATGCAAAATTGGCTGGAATTCAGATCGGACACCATGTCGCGTTTGGAGAGCCCCTGATGTACCTAAACAGTGGAAACCCCCCCAAGTGACCCCATTTTGGAAACTAGACCCCCCAAGGAACTTATCTAGATATGTGGTGAGAACTTTGAACCCACAAGGGCTTCACAGAAGTTTATAACGTACAGCGGTACAATTAAAAAATCATATTTTTTCCACAAAAATGATCTTTTCACCCCCAATTTTTATTTTTCCAAGGGTAACAGGACCCTAAAAGTTATTGTGCAATTTGTCCTGAGTACGCTGATACCCCATATGTGGGTGTAAATGACTATTTGGGCGCATAGCAGAGCTCGGAAGGGAAGCAGCGCCATTTGACGTTTTTGGCTAGAATTGAGATCGGACACCATGTCGCGATTGGAAAACACCTGATGTACCAAAACAGTGGAAACCCCCACAAATGACACCATTTTGGAATCTAGACCCCCCAAGGAACTTATCTAGATGTGTGGTGAGAACTTTGAACCCCCAAGGGCTTCACAGAGGTCTATAACATACAGCCGTACAATTAAAAAATCATATTTTTTCCACAAAAATAATCTTTTCACCCTCAATTCTTATTTTTCCAAGAGTAACAGGACCATAAAAGATATTGTGCAATTTATCCTGAGTGCGCTGATACCCCACATGTGGGGGTAAACCACTATTTGGGCGCATGGCAGAGCTCGGAAGGGAAGCAGCACCATTTGACGTTTTTGGCTGGAATTGAGATCGGACACCATGTCGCGTTTGGAAAGCCCCTGATGTACCAAAACAGTAGAAACCCCCACAAATGACACCATTTTGGAAACTAGACCCCCCAAGGAACTTATCTAGATGTGTGGTGAGCACTTTGAACCCCACAGTGCTTCACAGAAGTTTATAACGACCGGGCGTGAAAATAAAAATATCGTATTTTTTCCACAAACATCACCTTTTAGTCCCCATTTTTTTATTTTCCCAAGGGTAACAGGAGAAATTGGACCCCAAAAGTTGTTGTCCAATTTGTCCTGAGTATGCTGATACCTCATATGTGGGAGAAAACTACTGTATGGGCACACGTCAGGGCTCGGAAGGGAAGTAGTGACGTTTTGGAATGCAGACTTTGATGGATTGGTCTGCGGGTGTCATGTGCGTTTGGAAAGCCCCTGATGTACCTAAACTATTGAAACTCCCCACAAGTGACCCCATTTTGGAAACTAGACCCCCCACGGAACTTATCTAGATGTGTGGTGAGCACTTTGAACCCCCAAGTGCTTCACAGAAGTTTATAACGCCTGGGCGTGAAAATAAGAAAATCATTTTTTTCCGCAAAAATGATATTTTTGCCCCCAATTTTTTATTTTCCTAAGGGTAGCAGGAGAAATTGGACCCCAAAAGTTGTTTTATAATTTGTCCTGAGTAGGCTGATACCCCATATGTGGGGGTAAAACACTGTTTGGGCGCATGGCAGAGCTTGGAAGGGAAGGAGCACCATTTGACTTTTTCAATGCAGAATTGGCTGGAATTGAGATCAGACGCCATGTTGCCTTTGGAGAGCACCTGATGTGCCCAAACAGTGGAAACCCCCCAATTATAACTCCAACCCTAACCCCAACACACCCCTAACCCTAATCTGAGCCCTAGCCCTAACCCTACCCCTAACCCTAGCCCTAACCCTAACCCTAGCCCTAGCCCTAACCCTAACCCTAACCCTAGCCCTAACCCTAGCCCTAACCCTAATTGGAAAATTGAAATAAATACATTTTCTTTTAGTTTTATTATTTTTCCCTAACTAAGGGGGTGATAACGGGGGGTTTGATTTACTATTTATGGCGGTTTTTATGTTTGGCGGCTGTCAGACGCTAAGACGCTTTTTATTGTAAAAATAGTTTTTGCATCACCACATATTGTGAGCTATAATTTTTCTGTATTTTGACCCACTGAGTCATGTGAGGTTTTTTTTTTTGCGGGACGAGTTGACGTTTTCATTGGTACCATTTTCGGGCACGTGACATTTTTTGATCGCCTTTTATTCCGATTTTTGGGACGCAGAATGAACAAAAACCAGCGTTTCATGAATTTCTTTTGGGGGGTGCGTTTACACCGTTCTGTGTGGGGTAAAATTGATAAAGCGTTTTTATTCTTCGGGTCAGTACAGTTACATCAATACCTCATTTAGGTCTTTTTTTATGTTTTGTCGGTTTTTTGCAATGAAAACAATTTTATATAAAAAATAATTATTTTTGTATCGCTTTATTCTGCAGCTATAACTTTTTTATTTTTTTACAGATGACGCTGTATGGCAGCTTGTTTTTTGCGGGACAAGATGACGTTTTCAGAGGTACCATGGATATTTATATGCGTCTTTTTATCGTGCGTTATTGCACTTTTTGTTCGGTGGTATGATAATAAATCATTATTTTTTGCTTCGTTTTTTATTTTTATTTTTTAAGGGGTTCGCTAAAGGGGTTAACTAATGGGACAGTTTTATAGGGCGGGTCGCTACGGATGCGGCGATACCAAATATGTGTACTTTTATTGCTTTTTTTTTTATTTTGAAAAAATGGATTTATTGGGGAATATTTTTATTTTTTTTTACTAATTTATTTAGCGATTTTTTTAAAATTATTTTTAACACTTTTTTTTTTTTTTTTACTTTATTACCTTGTCCCAGGTGGGACATCACTGTCCTGTGTCCTGTCACAGATCACTGTGACAGATCAGCAATCTGTCACAGGCAGTTCTGCAGACTTCCTCATGCTGCGCTTTGCAGGCAGTGAGGAAGTCAGCTCCCTACAGGCCCCCGAAGGCCCCTGTCGCCATCTTGGATCCGGGGGCCTGTAGGGAAAGAGACCCCCGCAGCAGCGCTGCACATTGCGCTGCTGTGGGGGGCTCAGGGAAGCAAGGAGGGAGCCCCCTCCCTGCCGATGCTTCCCTTTAACCCCCGGTACACCGCGATCGCGGTGTACAAGGGGTTAACGTGTCGGGGGGCGGTCCGTGACCGCCCCTGACACATTCTGACGGGTGTCAGCTGTGATAATCAGCTGACACCCGGCCGCGATCAGCGGCGCTCACCACGTGGGCGCCGCTGATCGCTGGGATGTAATATTCCGTCCATGGTAATTAGGTCCAGGGTCACATGGACGGAATATTACGTCCATTGTAGGTAAGGGGTTAACCTGCGGTTTGACACATGCCATGGAGCAGGTGCCAAACCGCTGCGGAATCGACACAAAGAAGTGACATGCTGCAGATTTAAAACTGCAGCAAATCAGCGCGGAAAAATCTGCAACGTGTGCACTGCGTTTTTGCGTTTTTCATTTTGCATAGACTTAAATGGTACTATACAACACAGCAGAAACTGCTGTGGATCCACAGGGCCAAATCCACTGCGGATCCGCAGCAGAATCCGCAACGTGTGCACACACCCTCAATCAGCAGCTTGTCAATTTTCTGAGAGTTTTCCCCCATTGACTTAAATTGAGTCAGTCAAATATGCAGCAAAAACACAGGTAGAAAAATATTTGTGGATTTGCTGAGTTTTTCCTTGCATTTTTATATTGCTTTTTTCATATCGGGTGTTTCCCACATTGTCATCTGTGTGACAGCACGAGAAACACCGACACAGCGGTTCTTATCTGCGGTAACATTACCAACGTTAAAATCGTTACCCTTGGTCAGAGAGCTGCAGGATTACGCCATCAGATGTCAGCATGACCCCACAGATGTGAAAAGCTTATCAGCTGATGACTGCTGTCACTGATTACAGTGGGACCAGTGATTAAGCCGGCACCTGTGTGCAAAGTAAAAAAAAGTTAAAATAACGAAATAAATAAAAATAAAAAAACAGTATATGCTCAATTTACACCTAATCCATTAAATCCTTTGTCTCCTGTAAAAAATGAAAAGTAAAAAAGCACAATATACTCACTTTAACAACTAATCCCCAATGCCCATGTCTCCTGGAATAAAGAAAAAAATAATAAACCACCATAACCCTCACCTATCCGCCATAATTCATAAAGTCTGCAATGATTCCGATCACTTGCAGAGCAGTCACATCAGCTGATGCAACTGCTCTACCCAGCAGTCAGCAACACACTGGCAGGAGCGTGTAATCATTCCTGCAGTGTGTGGGCTGAGCTGTGGTAAGAAAGTTCACTGGAATTCATCAGCTAATGAGCCCCGGTGATTTCACTTATGGCACTGCTGCTCTCAAAGTCATTAGGATTCTCGTGGGACATTATGGATTATCTTCTCTGCAGACAGGTGAGGAATATTGTTTATTATTCTAGTTCTGTTGCAGGGGACCTTGGTTTCAGTGGATTGGGCAATGACGTGAGTATGGTTTAATTGAGATTCAATAAAGGAGTCTGTTTCATTATTTCAAACAAAGGACTTTAGATGCCTCTCCATTACTTACCTCTGGGCTTGATGTAACCTGACAATACAAGGGTGACATCAACCCCCCAACTATCACCCCACTTGCCACCGCACCAGGGCATGTGGAAGAACGAAGCTATGTGCCAGAATTGGCACATCTTATGAATGTGCCTTTTGTGGGGCTGCTGAGAGCTGATGCTTTTAGTCTGGGAGGAGGCCAATATCCATGGCCCCTTCCTAGTCTATTAATATCACCCTGCAGCTGTCTGCCTAACCTTTGCTGGTTATGAATTTTAAAGGGACCCTAAGTCATTTTTTTGGGGAGAGGTCCCCCATTTTAATAACCAAGAAAGGCTAGATATACAGCTGTGAGCTGACATTAATAGACTGTAGGGCTCCATGGGTATTACCCCATTCCCAGGCTGTAAACATCTGTCCCCAGCTGTCTGCTTCCCTCTGCTGGTTTATAAAATTTCATGAGTTCCCACATCATTTTTTTAGAAAATAATTTATTTAGTAATAAAATACATGTACAGTATGCTACACAAGCGCTGTACTAATTACATCATTATATCTTTCTATTCTTTGTGTGTATATCTCTTCTATCTATTCTATTTTATCGGGTCAAGCTGTGATTTTTTATGGTACGCAGCAGATGAAATGTCTGGTTTTCAAGGACATGGGTTTGTAAAAATGGAACTGCGCTTGCATGGTCCATATGCCGTCTGTTTTTTTCTCGCAATCTTTGACTTTCATTGGCAAGTCTCCTCCGAGATACAAGGACAATTGCAGCATGATGAAAATGGTCCCTAAATAGTGATCCATATGTCATCCATTGTCATTGTGTGGCCGCGTATTTTGCGCATGTGAGCATCCGTAAGTAATTTGAATGTGATCTGTATACCGTATTTTTCTCCTAACCTAACATAATTTAAATCATCAGCAGCAACCCTACTTATTGCCTCTACACTAGGTGCCAGCCTCCAATCTGCCCATTTTGGTGCTGTGCTTGTGTTGGTGTCTTGGTGGTTGTTTGCAAACATATCAGACACACTTCAGTTCACCCCAAATGACCGTGTTCTGTACTACTGGGCTTTGTCCAGCCACTTTGGCCAACCATACCCAGTGATTGTGGATCTGAGGAGGAGGAGACGAATGTGGGTGCATCCTCATTTGAGACAACGCATCAATAAAGGCCATTTTTGCAGGCTTTATGCATCTCTGAGGACACATCCCGACAAGTTTTTCCTCTATTGTCGGATGACCATTTCTACCTTTGATGTTTTGTTGGAGACAGTGCGCCCAGGGATCATCTTCCAGGAAACCAGGATGTGCAAATGTATCTCTGCTGAGGAGCGCCTTCTCCTTACGTTACGGTATGTATTCCTCAGCTACAGAATGTATGTAGATGATTCGTTTGCTAAATAATTATCTGACTCAGTGACCTCTTTTTTGCTGAGTGACATTCTTAATATTTCCCAAATCTATTGTCTAAGTAAGAATACTATGATGTTTTATTACACATTACATAGCCGTGTTACGTGTTTCTATGTAGTGTAAGCCTAGCTTCTTAGTTACACACTGTTCTGGTGATCTAAATGTAATGTGTGCATCCTTTTGCATGTAGCAATGTGTATATTTTCTCCATTTGTTTAATTGTAGGTCCCTCACAACTGGGCTTTCTTATGCCGCACTCCATCTGGAGTTTTTGATTAGGTGATCGACAATATCTGGCATAGTCCGGGCTACATGTTTGCAAATCTGGACCAGACTTCATCAAGTGGTCATGCCTGAGCCCAAGATGGGAGACTGGTTGAGGATTGCCAGGGGATTTGAGGCGCACTGCCAATTTCTCAATTGTATTGGGACCCTGGATGGGAAGCACATACGTGTGAGTAAGCCGCCGAACTCAGGGTCCCAATTCTATAATTAAAAACAATATTTTTCTGCAGTTTTGTTGGCTCTGGTTGACAGTAACTACAGATTTATAATTGTAGACACTGGGGTTTATGGAAGAACTGGAGACTCTAGAGTCTTCAATTCTTCCATTATTGGTCGGCGACTGCGCAATAACCAGTTGGACCTACCACCACCACGTCAGCTGCCAGGCTCAAATCAAGAAGCGGTGCCTTATGTCCTAGTGGGGGATGAAGCCTTCCAATTGACCAGGCATGTAATGAGGCCATACCCATGCAGAAACCTTGACCACCGGCGCAGGATTTTTAACTTGCACCTATCACGTGCCCGAAGACTGGTGGAGTGCGCCTTCGGCATTTTTTGTGCCGAATGGCATGTCCTCCAGTCTGCCATTCAGCTGAGTGAAGCCAGCGTCAATGAGGTCATCAAAGCTTATGTGGTCCTCCATAACTTCACTAGACTGCATGATTGCTCCTCATCTGATGTGGCTGAAGGTGTGGTGGACAATGGGGATAGGCTTAGGCCACATGTGCACTCTTTGAAGCATCCTCTCTCAGGACTCAAAGTCTGTGATGTGTTCACCCAGTATTTTGTATCACCTAAGGCTATGTGCACACGCTGCGGATTGGTCTGCGGATTTTTTATCTGCGGAACCGCAGGTAATATGACCTGCGGTTTTACCTGCGAATTGGCCTGCGGTTTTCCCTGCGGTTTATCATCTCTACAATGGAGGAGATGGTAAACTGCAGCAGAATCCACGGAAAAGAATTGACATGTCATTTCTTTCTGCAGATTCAAAACCGCAGCTTTTCCGCAGTTAAAAATCCGCAGCATGTGCACAGAAAATTGTAAATCCCATAGGATAACATAATACTGTACACTGTCTGCAGAACTGCTGCAGTTCTGCTGCAGCCAAAACCGCAGTGGAACCGCAGCAAAAACCGCAGCGTGTGCACATAGCCTCAGGGTGCTACTACCTGGCAAGATCAGACTGTATCTTTGTTGTGATGTTCTTATGTGTTGATATACAGTATAAATTGGTTTTGTCCCTTTAATATTGTTTTTGTGTTCTGTTAATTTGGCCTAAAGAAGTGTAAAGAGTTCAATTTTATTAAATAACTAGCTGAAGAGCCCAGCGCTGCCCGGGCATAGTAACTAATTGGTTAGTTATAGCAAATTATAATTATCCTCCATCCGATAGTCCCGTGCCCATATACCCATCATACATATCCACCATCCCATAGGCCCATGCCCATATACCCATCATACATATCCTCCATCCCTTAGTCGAGTGCCAATATACCCATCACACATCCTCCATCCCATAGTCCCACGCCCATATACCCATCACACATCCTCCATCCCATAGTCCCATGTCCATATACCCATCATACATATTCGCCATCCCATAGTCGAGTGCCAATATACCCATCACACATCCTTCATCTCATAGTCCCATGCCCATATATCCATCATACATATCCTCCATCCCATAGTCCCGTGCCCATATACCCATCATACATATCCGCCATCCCATAGTCCCGTGCCCACATACCCGTCATACATATCCTCCACCCCATAGTCCCTTGCCCATATACCCATCACACATCCTCCATCCCATAGTCCCGTGCCCACATACCCATCATACATATCCTCCATCCCATAGTCCCGTGCCCATATACCCATCATACATATCCGCCATCCCATAGTCCCGTTCCCACATACCCATCATACATATCCTCCATCCCATAGTCCCGTGCCCATATACCCATCACACATCCTCCATCCCATAGTCCTGTGCCCACATACCCGTCATACATATCCTCCATCCCATAGTCCCGTGCCCATATACCCATCACACATCCTCCATCCCATAGTCCCGTGCCCACATACCCGTCATACATATCCTCCATCCCATAGTCCCACGCCCATATACCCATCACACATCCTCCATCCCATAGTCCCATGTCCATATACCCATCATACATATTCGCCATCCCATAGTCGAGTGCCAATATACCCATCACACATCCTTCATCTCATAGTCCCATGCCCATATATCCATCATACATATCCTCCATCCCATAGTCCCGTGCCCATATACCCATCATACATATCCGCCATCCCATAGTCCCGTGCCCACATACCCGTCATACATATCCTCCATCCCATAGTCCCGTGCCCATATACCCATCACACATCCTCCATCCCATAGTCCCGTGCCCACATACCCGTCATACATATCCTCCATCCCATAGTCCCGTGCCCATATACCCATCATACATATCCGCCATCCCATAGTCCCGTTCCCACATACCCGTCATACATATCCTCCATCCCATAGTCCCGTGCCCATATACCCATCACACATCCTCCATCCCATAGTCCCGTGCCCACATACCCGTCATACATATCCTCCATCCCATAGTCCCGTGCCCATATACCCATCACACATCCTCCATCCCATAGTCAACCATTATGACATCTTAATGAGCGGCAGGGCTTGCAACCTATGATGACATCAGCGTCGCCATGGCAACCATTATGACATCATAATGAGGGGCGGGGCTTGATATACACACACTTTTTCCCTATTATGTAGATAGGGGCAAAATTGTTTGGTGAATTGGAACGCGCGGGGTTAAAATTTCACCTCACAACATAGCTTAGGACGCTCTCGGGGTCCAGACGTGTGACTGTGTCAAATTTTGTGGCTGTAGCTGCGACGGTGCTGATGCCAATCACGGACATACCATAGTCCAGTGCCCATATACCCATCACACATCCTCCATCCCATAGTCGAGTGCCCATATACCCATCATACATCTCCGCCATCCCATAGTCCCGTGCCCACATACCCATCATACATATCCTCCATCCCATAGTCCCGTGCTCATATACCCATCATACATATTCGCCATCCCATAGTCGAGTGCCCATATACTCATCACACATCCTCCATCCCATAGTCCCGTGCCCATATACCCATTATGACATCATCATCACCATGGCAACCGTTATGACATAAACGTCCCCATTGCAACCTATGATGAATCAGCGTCGCCATGGCAACCATTGTGACATCATAATGAAGGGCGGGGCATGATGCGCACACACTTTTTCCACATTATGTAGATAGGAGCAAAATTGTTTGGTGAATTGGAATGTGCGGGGTTAAAATTTTGCCTCACAACATAGCTTAGGAAACTCTCGGGGTCCAGACACGTGACTGTGCCAAATTTTGTGGCTGTAGCTGCGACGGTGCGGATGCCTATGCCAGACATACACACACACATACATACACACACTTGAGCTTTATATATTAGATGAAACAAGAGTCCAAACTTTGCTTTTTCAAGTTTTTTAGAAATGCAAAAGTAAACTTGGGATAGTGCTTACCATATTTTTGTCATATGGCATATATTGCCCATAAAATGTGGGCCTTTATGTATTATACATAATTTGTTCAGCAAAATATATAAAAACATACCTTCATTTACTAAGGCAAAAAAACACCACAATTTGGGTTCACAATTGCTGGTATGTTGGTGGAGGTGAGGGCTGGAGGCCATCATCTCTTTGTTGAGGGGTGGGGTTCCCAGCTTGACCATCACCCTGTTGTGGTGGATAATCTTGGCCCTGTAGTAATATGTGGCCAGGGTCATGTAGCTGAGCGCCGAAGTGGCCATAAGGAAAATGGAGATTATACTCCTGTGGATGATTGTAGCCACGTCCATCATACCCCCAATATGACCATGTCGTCCAAATCCAGGTTGGGGCCAGCCTCCAACACTGGGTCTGTACAAGTGGCCTAATTGGGCAGGATGGTTATAGGCCACCATTTGGCGCTGTTGTGGCAAAGGTTGGTTTGGGGGGGAATGAGTTGAGGTGTAGGCACATGTGCAGGAGGAACTTCAGATCGTAATTGAGCATCCACATCTGGGTGTGGGGTAAGGCGGAGACGGTAACAGGGTGAGAGCTGCCACCTCTCAAGAAACTCAAACACCTCATATGGGATATTGGGGTGTGTGCATGCATCAATTAGGATCTGAATGGATCCTCGCACACGTAGCCTCACCTCACAGGGTAGGGGATGGAGGTAACGGACCAGGCTTCGAGGATAAGCCTCTTCACCCTCATCCTGGGCAGCCCTAGACAGGTAATTGAGGACACCTGTGTCTACTTGCCTCCGGGTATCAGAGGCAGTGTTATCTCTTCTACGTCTCCCACAGCGGCCGACGGCTGCAGGCTGGGGTTTGCCCTCAAGATGGAGAGTAGGGCTGCTGCTGTTTCCAGGTTCTTCAAAGATGCTGGGTGCTGGTGGATCTGCTGGTTCTGGACCAGGTACAGAAACAGATGCTGGTCCTGGTGCTGGTGGAGCTTGGGGGTTGCAAATGGAAGGCTTAGAGCATGGGCCAGCCACCTCTTCACCTCCCCTGACCGGGTCTAGAGTGGCTTCAGAATCCGACCCTGTCTCCCTCTCTGTGAGGTTGGACTGAGTTCTGTTAGAAAATGTAGTAAAAAATAATGTAGCTCTGACCCTAAACCGCATATGTGTCATGTGGTGTGATGTCTGTATTTACAGTCTGAGATCCATAATTGGTGCCAAAAAAGACAAGCGGTCAAAATAAATATATTTTTGCTTGGTCGGTGCTGCTGCCCCACTCCTGGCCCTCTGCTGTCTTTCCCCACTCCTGGCCCTGTGCTGGTTGCGGATGGTGCGCCAGCATCTCATCACACCCTCAACTGCAATGTGAAGGCAAAATGTAATTTTACCTTTGGGAGATGTGCAACTTTCTTAACATTTCACATAGTCATGTGGCCTAGTAGGGTGTGCTTTATTTCCAAAATTTTCTATTACAAACAAGGATAACTACATACACAGTATAGGATTTTAGGGGCTACTAAAAGCTTAGTTCTAGCCTTTAAGATGATATGTAAAAAAGGAAATAACTTACTCATTTGCTGCTGCTCCTCACTTGGCCGTTCACCAAAATCTGTAAACATCTGCCCACAGATGCGCCTCCATGCTGCCTCTTTCCTTGCCCGGTCTGAATAATGGGCATCCCATTGGGCCCAAATTTCGGGCCTTTCCTGGGCCAAAACAATTAACAGCTCCACATTAATGTGGGTAGACATGCTGCTGGACTCTGTGGAGGCGTTCGTCCGGGATGTCTGGAGCGCTTTTTGAGCTAAATAGCATGTCTAAGCTTCCTGATAATGGATAGGCCCATTTCCTGTCACCAGGAGAAGTCTTGCGTATTTCTCGCAAGTCACACAAGTGGTCCGTGTGTAATGCGTATTTTTTGCGCACCCATAGACTTGCATTGGCGTATTTTGCCCGTAGTATGCTGACAATCACAGCATGCTGCGATTGGCACGGACCATAAAATATACGCGAGAAATATACGGCTGATGGGAGCTACCCCATAGAGAATCATTGGTCCGTGTGCAATGCGTGTTTTTTACACCTCTCACTCGTCTGTATTTCTCTCTAGTGTGACACCGGCCTTAGTCCAGATTCAGCTGATAAAAAAATTGTAGATGAGCAGGATATCACAGGTTAACATTGGTCAGAGTGCAATCAGATTTTTTATAGTATTTCTGTTGTCCATTTTTCTCACAGATGAGTATTAGCCCTAATAACCCCTCATGCATCACCGCCTCCAGGTGTCGTGGTGCACGTTGAGTTCTGCCAGTAGCTGTTTGGTTACCGTCTTTGTAGGTTCATTCTGTGAACACGCCTACATAGTCTGGTGACAATGTGGGATATCACTTTAACCCTTGGATTGCTGTCAGACCTGAAGTGAGTATATTGGGTTAATTTAAATGATTAAAGAATGTGTCTGTTTTATTTCAAATAAAGTGTTTTATTGTGTGTGTGTGTCTTTATTTAACTCTTTACTTACAGGTTTAGCAATGAGGGTGTCTGGCTGACACCTCTTCTTCATTACTAAACCTTGGGCTCGGTGTCAGTGACAGCTGTTGACACCAACCCATAATCGCATTAACCTGATATGACTGAATCAGGGCATGGGTAAGAGCCTGCGCTAAGTGCCAGAATTGGCTCTTCAAATATAAAGTGCGATTTCTGAGGTACCATAGGGTTGGTATTTTTAGCCTGGGATGGGGTAAAAAGCATGAAAAGAGGATGTTTAACAAGGAAATTACACTACAAGACTTTTTTTTTCCCTTTTTTCAAATATCTTTATTTAACTTCAAAAAGTATTCATTGCTGTAAAAAAACACATAAAAAACGCATGCCAAAAACGCATCAAAATACTTTGTTTTTCTGTCGCATTTTTGCTGCCAAAAAATTCCTGCTGAAATTTCTGCAAGCAAATTCTCACTGTGCAAACATAGCCCTACTCTCAATTCACAGGTAAAATTTGTATTTCGTGAGGACAGCTGAGCGAGGAAATAGTTGACTATTGCAGTTTATAAACATCTATGGAGGGAGGAGGAAAATATATGGTTAATGAAAACTGATTGATTAATTATTTTGAATGTCAGCCTTATACACATGTGGTCAAAATTGTTGGTACCCCTGGTATAATGACAGAAAAATCCACAATGGTGACAGAAATAACTTGAATCTGACAAAAGTAATAATAAATCAAACAATCTATGAAAATTAACAAATGAAAGTCAGACATTGCTTTTCAACCATGCTTCCACAGAATTTAAAAAAAAATAAAACTTATGAAATAGGCCTGGACAGAAATGATGGTTCCCTTAACTTAAAATTTTGTTGCACAACCTTTTGAGGCAATCACTGCAATCAAATGCTTCCTGTAAAGCCAGTTTCACACGTCAGGCTGGAGTCATACACAACGAATAAAAAATCGGTCCGATATTAACGGTACAAAATCGCACAAAGAATTCTTGTCCAGGGATCCGTCTGTCATCCCATTTTCCGGCGAAGAACCGATTTTATTCACATCTAAGCATCAAATTGACATCCAATGCCAATGCCTGATGCTCTTTCCTGTTGACCAGGAGAAGTCTTGCGATTTAATCGCAAGTCACACGTGTGGTGCATTTTCAATGCGTTTTTTAATCGCATCCATAGACTTGCATTGTCGAATCCGATCCGAAAATCGGTGACAATCGTAGCATGCTGCGATTGTCTCGGTCCGAGGAACGGATGCGATAAAAAAACGCATGATGGGAGCAGCAATATAGAATAACATTGGGACGAATGCAATGCGATTTTTTTTATCGCATTGCATTAGTCCGATTTTATCGCTAGTGTGACTCCGGCCTCAAGATAATTTGGGTACCGGAAAAATCGGTACCGGAGCTATCCGTGTCCGTGTGTCCATGTGGACATGTGGCACATCGGTGTGGCACACGTGTGGCAACCCTGTGCTGCATTTGAACCGCATCAGGACCACACGGAAGGCCCCGGGAAGAAGCGGCTACAGTAAGCGCTGTTCCCGGCGACTGGTGCTGACCGTGGCTGTGATTCTTCTCTCCTGCTCTGCTGAGGACAGTGTGAACAGTTTTCCGTGTGCACGTGTGCAGCACGTGTTGTGGGCCTTGTGTCCATGTTAAAACCGACATGTTAGCATATTTTGCACATGGACACACGGTCCGTGAAAACACGCTGACATATTAATTTGAATGGGTCTACGTGTGTCAGTGTCTCCGGCACGTGAGAAAACTGTCACTACACGTACCAGAGCCACTGACGTGTGAAAGAGGCCTAACTGTCAATGAGACTTCTGCACGTCTCGACAGGTATTTTGGCCCACTCCTCAAGAGCAAACTGCTCCAGTTGTCTCGTGTTTGAAGGCTGCCTTTTCCAGACAGTATGTTTCAGCTCTTTCCAAAGATGCTCAATAGGATTTAGCTCAGGGCTCATAGAAGGCTACTTCAGAATAGTCAAATGTTTTCCTCTTAGCCATTTTTGGGTGTTTTTAGCTGTGTGTTTTGAATAATTATCCTGTTGCAAGACCCATGACCTGTGACTGAGACCAAGTTTTTTGACACTCGGTTGCACATTTCTCTCTGGAATGCCTTGATAGTATTGAGATTTCATTGTACCCTGCACAGATTCTAGACACCCTGTGCCAAATGCAGCAAAGTAGCCCCAGAACATAACAGAGCCTCTTCCATGTTTCACAGTGGGAACAGTGTTCTTTTCTTGATATGCTTAATTTTTTCATCTGTGAACATAGCGCTGATGTGCCCAGCCAAAAAGTTCAATTTTTGTCTCATCTGTCTATAAGACATTATCCCAGAAGCTTTGTGGCTTGTAGTTTGGCCAATTCCAGTCTGGCTTTTTTATGATTTTTTTCAACAATGGTGTTGTCACAATGTGACCGAAGTGGTGTGACGTGACCCCACGATTGGTTGGTCACTAAACGGCACAACAACACAATGCCGATGGAAAAGTGGACAGGGAGGTGCTGACAATAGGGAATCAGGGACAGTCACCTCCTGAGCTCCAACCTGAGCCTATCCCTGATCAAACCTAACACCCTATGCAGGTCCTTCCCCCTGCTGACATCAGGATACCTCTTCTCTAATTATAAAAAAGAAGACTGCGCTCCAGACCGTGGTGAAGAAATAAGTCTTACATTTATTCTGCCTCCTGTGGTGATTTTTCAGTGAAGAGACCTTTTTCAAGCACAGCAAAGGTCTCTTGACCGAAATGTTGCCATAGGAGGCAGAATAAATGTAAGACTTATTTCTTCACCACGGTCTGGGGCATTGTCTTCTTTTTTATTGTCATGGAATTTTTCCAGGTTGGACTCCCTGGTATATGACGTGCGCCTCAGGAACTTTGTCTATTTTGACATTTGAGAGGTGCGGTTTAACCCTTTTGTTCTAATACCTCTTCCCTAATTGTCACCTAGATCGGCCCTGGCTAGTGAACTGGCTGGAAAGGAGCACTAGCCTCACCTCTGCAGATAACACACACAGGGAGGACGTGACAGACACCAAAAGGACAAGGTAACAAAGATACAACTTAGCTTTTTTCTGCTGCAAAGCACCGCACAGCAGAGTAAGGCACCAGACAAGTGAACTCAGCAGAAGCACCACTGCACCCAGAGAGCTCCTTTCTGCAGCTTGGTCGCTGTAGAATGAACTAACACCGACAGTCAGCTGATGCATCAGTTGACCTCTTAAAGGATGTGGGAGTGGTCACCAACCACATCAACTGATCCAGCAACAATGCAATTACACCAGCAGGCCAGCTAGGAAAAAATTAACATTAACCCCCTATGGCCTGAAA
Organism: Dendrobates tinctorius; assembly: GCF_039654945.1. Classification (NCBI taxonomy): domain Eukaryota; kingdom Metazoa; phylum Chordata; class Amphibia; order Anura; family Dendrobatidae; genus Dendrobates; species Dendrobates tinctorius. The sequence continues at coordinate 10,119,538 of NW_027361779.1, read as the reverse complement.
GGAAAAAAGATTTAATCTGAGAACCAGATCTTCCACAGATCCAAAAATGGATTGTGACAGTACACCCCTTTCAATGAGGGGCCTCTGGACCCTCAACACCGGACCTCACCAGAAAACAACCTACGGTGAGGACGCTTCGATTGAATAGAGTTCACCTCTGCAGTCACCTGACCCTCAGGTTCACAGCGCACGCAGCACAATGGAGATTACAACAATGTAGGCTCTGGAGGTGCCACAAATCTCCCAGATGTACAAATATGTGACCTTGGCCGTTTTGAGTACGGTCAAGGTTTTTTGCTATTTTATAATATCAAAGCCATGGAGCTCTATATATATTGTTAACCATCTATTGTACATTCATTATTATGCATATATATATATATATATATATTATTTTTGGTATATATATATATACACACTTTATGTGTGCATAGTGATTACCTTTTTTGCGCACTTATTGGTTGGAGCGCATAAAAATACATTTTGGCTGATTTGCTCCATTTTTTTTTCTCTCTTTAGATGTGGAAGGTACTGTGTGTTTTTGCATGATTTTGATGGATTATATATGTTTTTTTCCTACCATGTGATGCATAGACAGTGCCAGGTTAGTGATTATACGGAGGCAAAGGATACTTTTTATTTGTGCTGAAGGTTTTGCAGCCTCTGGTTTGCATCTCTTTATACACAGCAACACTAGTTGCTGTATCAGATCGGTCGGAATAAACTGAATACACTGCGCAGGCGCAAACAAACCAATACAGCGGTATATGAAATGATCTCGCAGTCTTTCCGCAAGATTTCAGCGAGATGGGACAATCCAGCGGTCCTCTCTCGAGATTTCGGTGTGAACACCGGGCTGCACGAGACATCTGCGGGACCATGACCGCTGGGGAGTTTTCACACACCAGATGACGTTTAAGGTATTATCTACATGCTATTTAAATGCTGAGTTTGGGCCAGCAAGCACACTTCCCCTGACGAAGCTGCTTTAAGCAAGCGATACGCATGGGGTTGCTCCTCACACCTCTGCTTCATGTCTTTAGCCCTGTCTTAGCTTGATTTTGGACGCCTATGGGCATTATTCCCTTGGCTATCCACAGACTTCATGGGTGCCTGGCCATCCACCAGCACATCATCTGGCAATATTGAGCTGGCTTTCAGGGTTTTTCTCATTAGGTGGTTCAGTGAGTATGTAGCTACAACTTCTCTTACATCTTAACAGCCTTATTTGTTTGCAGGCTCCTGAATTGTGGTCCTGGAAAGTTTGTACATTGGGCTGGTATCTAGGAATCAATTTACAGACTACATATGTCTCAGAAAAAACTCTGCACATATGGTGTATTGTGATGGCTTTTCATTGTCTGTACTCTTAATGATACAAAAGGGGCTCTATACCTATTATGGCTGTATGTGATTATTATATGCAGGGGTGTTACATGGACTTCCTTTGTCCTTTTTAATTGTTTTTAACACGTGTTGTGTTTTCCAATAAAGCATTTTTCTACGGTTATTATGTGTTATCAGATTTAATTGGTGTGCAGGCCATTCTTTGCTTGGTCTTTTTTCTCTTACAAATCTCCAGAGCACCGACCTGTGGAATGAGTTGTGTATGGGCATTACTGGGGGTAACTCCAGCTGGTCCTCGGGCTGAGAATGGCAGACACCCAATATAGCCCAATTACCCTAGAACTCCTGATCCCAATACCACACTTCCACCTGATGTTTTTGGTGGATACCCACATGTACTCGTTTGCACACAGTTCCGAGCATGAACGTTTATTTCCATGCATGCAACTGCCACAAGATGGTGAACTCTTTACAGAACCGACAACAGAGGCATTCCCCTGTGTCACCAAACTCACTCCCCCACTATGCACAGAGGGAACGACCACCCTCCCCTGACCCCTCCTCCTAAGAGGACTCTGACACACAGGGTTAGCTTGTAGTGATGGTAGAGCCTCGGCTGCCCCCACCGGAGAAGAAGGGGTAGGTTGTAGAAAGCTGGCAGAGATCATAGCTCCCAGGCAGTCGTCCTTACACGACTGACCCCAGCTGACTATTTCCCTGTGTTTTTTCAACCAAGGGAGTCCTAAGACCATGGGAGTTGGCATACCCTCCAAGATGTAGCACGACAGGGATTCTTCATGACAAGCCCCTATATGCAGATGAATATTGTCTATGACTTGGATAACCCTTCCCTGGCTGAGTGGGACAGAGTCAATGGCCTGGACGCTTAGGGGTCTCCCTAGCGTCCTACTCATCAGGCCTTGGTCTGGGCAAAATGAGCATCCACCAAATTGACTCCCACTCCACTGTCCACAAGCACCGGAATATTCTCAGTTACCCCACCAACAACCACCTCAGCAGGTAGGGTACACTGAGATGAGAAAATGGAGGAAATATACACACCCTGGTCACCTCCCTCCACACTACCAGGGGGACGAGGCTTTTTAGATGGTGCAGGTACTTTGGGCACGCTGGGCAGACATTGATAAAATGACTTGTCTTCCCACAGAAAAATCATGCTCCCACTACACGGCAAACTTCAGGCAACCCTGTTTGGGAACCAACTCCTCCCACCTCATGGGTTCATCCACCTGCTCAGGTGTGTCCTCCTCCCTAGCAAGGACTACCGGGGGCACATTTGGTGTATGCCTCTCCCCCAATCCACCCGGATGGTAAGGGCTATGGCGGCCTCAAACGACCTGGGGCGGCATACTGCACAAGAGTATCCTGCAACCTTGGGGACATACCTGGCACAAAATGGCTCCTAAGGGCAGGGTCATGCCATTGTGTGTCAGTGGCCCACCTCCTGAACTCCGAGCAGTACTCCTCAGCCGGCCAACTCCCCTGCTTGATTTCATGGAATCGGGATTCCACCAGGGAGATGCCATCAGGATCTCCATACACCACCACCAGAGCCGCAAAAAACTTGTTCACTGAACGTAATGATGGAGAACTGGTCAGCAGGGAGAAGGCCCAGGATTGGGGATGACTCCCACCCATTGTTTCTCACTCCCTGATGAACGAGGGCGGAGCCTGAAGTATAAATTGCAGTTCTCCTGAAAAAAACAAAAAATTATCTCTCCCTCCAGAGAACCTGTCAGGGAGAGATATCTTGGGTTCTGGTTGAGCCTGCACCTGAGCTGAGGCCCAGAACCCCACTAACTGCTGCAGCTTCTGCTCCACCTCACCACACAGCACCTTAGCTCATCGGTGAGGGTCTGAAGCAGTTGGGCAAAGGCCTGCATTTGGGCCATGGCTCACCATAAAAAATTGTGATGGTCGGTGTTAATGTCACCAGCAAGGCCTAAACACCCAGAGCCAGGCTATATAGAGGGAGTACATGATAAGCAGTTGAAACTGAGAACAACTAGACTGTATGGTCTCAGCCAGCATGGAGAGAACCCTTAACCCTCTCAGAACTGAACAAAAGGAAATTATTTAAAATAGGACATGAATCATACCATCTCTAAAGAGAACATTACCCAACATGACCTTCTAACTTCAGGTCTACCAGGTGAACGTTACATCATTGTGTCATTACCCCCCTTCTTTGATGGGCCACTGGACCCTCGGGACTGGGTTTACTCAGACGGGCCGCATGGAAGGACTGAATTTGTTTACTGGCATTATACCCAGATGCCGGTACCCACATCCTCTCCTCAGGACCATAACCCTTCCAGTGCACCAAGAACAGTAAAGAGCAGTAAACCACGTGGGAATCCACAATTCTTGCCAACTGGAACACCAAATTAACATTAACAATAACCAGCAGCGGCGAACATGATGGCTCCACAGGCACTACATACTGTATTTTTGAGCAATGACCTATGGAAAACATTGTGGATTTTGAGAGTTAGAGGAAGCTCAAGGCGAAAAGCAACAGGGTTAACTCCAGGGACCACTTTGCAAGGACCAATCAATCTAGGACCTAATTTCCAGGAGGGAATATTCAGTTTAATATTTCTGGTAGACAGTCATACCAAATCATTCACACCCAGGTCCAGGTCACCTAGATCACACTACATCCCAACGTAACCTTGGCCACCAAAAACGATGAGAAAGGAGGTCCATGGTTGCTTTACTACCTGGATTATCAGCCAGAGCCCTTAAAAAATTGAGGTACTGAGTAGAGTTGAGCGAAACAGGTCGGTCAGATTCAAAAATTTGGCCGATCAAAACCCGACCCTAGCGTGAGGTCGGCCATGAGGTTGCCGATCAGCGTGCCAAAGTCGTGTTTCAAATGATGCTTTTAGCGCCTTTTGTCACCCAATGATGGAGGACGCACACTGTGGGCAAAGCGATGACATGCGCAGCGGCAAGCACCATCTTAGAGAAGGGCATTGAAGTGATTGGCTGGCTTTGTGTGGCATCACAGTGGGTATAAAAGGCTGTGAACGCCGACCGCCATCTTACTTCTGCCGATCTTACAATAGGGAGAGGTGCTGCTGCTGATTCTGAACAGGGAGAGCGTTAGGCAGGGAAGAAGAAAAAAAACTGCTTCTGCTGATGGCGCTTTTCACTGTACAGTTAAGGTACTGTCACACTAAGCGATATCGCTAGCAATATCGCTATAACTTGTGATACTTACCTACAACCTGCTCCCCCGGTGGTTATCGCTGATCGCACGAGAACGTCCAGGACTGATTCTCGTCGTCAGCTTCCTGCGGCGCTTCCTGCTGTGACGACGAGCGACGCGTGGAGCCGGGCGGGAGGACGCAGGATCGCCTGGTGTGACAGGTAAGTAGCGACCCCCGTCCCCAGCGATGTCACTGGTGAGATCTGCCTGTGTGGCAGCTCACTAGCGACCACTTAGCGATGTACCAGCGATCCTGACCGCGTCATATCGCTGGTACATCGCTAAGTGTGACAGTACACTTAGTGTGCAGTGAAAGGGGAGGATTATTGTTGTGTGCAGCAGCGCTGGTGGTGATTAGGCTGCCTTTTAAGGCTACCTGCTAGCTGCATTGCTGTTCAAACTGCTTTTTTCAAAGCACTCCAAATTTTATTATTTTGTCCTGGTGAGTTACTGAGCTTTCATTTTTTCACACACCGTCTAGCGGTGTACGCTCATCACACACTACTGTGTACCGGCTGGTATCACGGACAAATAGAAGCTATCTGGGTGTGACTCTGGAAGAAAAAGCCGAGGAGTTTGTCCGTTTTTCCAGACCTACACCTTAGAGTTGTGTCCGTTTTTCAAACAGTTTCGTATATCTGCAGCTTGATAACGGTCAAAACTAGACAGAGACAGCATGTGTCAGTTCGTATACAAATACATGGAGCTTGACAATTTTACATACACACACCGTACAGCGGTGTACGCTCCTCACACTACCGTGTACCGCCTTCTAGCACGGACAAATAGAAGCTACCTGTGTGTGACTCTGGAAAAAAAGCCGAGGAGTTTTTCCGTTTCTCCAGACCTACACCTTAGAGTCGTGTCCGTTTTTCAAACAGTTTCGTATATCTGCTGTTTGATAACGGTCAAAACTAGACAGAGGCAGCATGTGTCAGTCCGCATACAAATACACGGAGCTTGACAATTTTCCTTACACACATCATATAGAGCTGTCCGATTCTCAAACAGTATTGTATATCTGCTGTTCGCATTACAGTCACTTTTATACCTAGTCAGCGTGTGTGTGTGACACTCCGTTAATACATATACGGAAATTGTTAGTTGCTCAAAAATTGTATACAGCTGTACACTTCTGATACAGTTCCGTATATCTGCTTGTTGGATTACGGTCCAATACATACTGTGAGAGGGTCTGTGACTAACATAATATATACGTTGATTTAATTTGTTTAATACACCTTACACAGCTGGACGCTCCTCATACATTACCATCTCTCTGCTGGTATTTTTGGTACATTTTCCCAAACATGAGGAAGTATGGTGGAAGAGGCCGTGGACGTGGGCAGGGGGGCGCAGCTGGTACTGATGGTGGTGGTGCATCGGCAATAGCAGCTAAGGCAGGAGGTGTTGAGCCTGCGTCATCCATTGGCCCTAGAAGGCCTGTAAGGTTGCCTTTTCTTGGAGTAAGAAAACCGCTTTTAAAGTCGGAGCATCAGGAACAGGTTATGGCGTACATTGCCGAAACAGCCACCAGCTCTATTGCCTCCTCTTATGAACGGTCGAAACCTGCAAGCACGGAGTCGTCAGTGCAGGGTTCTGGTCATAAAAAAACCCTTTCCTTGTGTCCTTCACCCCCACCAAAAGTTAAGGATGCAGCAGCCCACACTTCAGATTACTCTATGGAGCTCTTTTCACATACCATGCCTGGGTTATCCAGTCAAATCCTGAATTCCCCAGTCCAAAATGAATCTTACATGGAGTGCACTGATGCACAGCCACTGCTAGATGATTCTGCTGGCACATTAACCCACAGCACTACATTGCCCTCGCAGTCTATTGAGCCAGAATCTGACCCTGATGAAACCCAGGTGCTCCTTCCTGCATACTATACCACCTTACACAGTGACACAGAGGAAGGTAAAGAGGAAGGTGCAGATGACTTTGAAGAGGAGGTGATGGATGACCCAGTTCTGGACCCGGATTGGCATCCATTGGTGGAGGAGGGTGGCGCTGGCAATAATTCAGATAAGGAGAAGGATCCGCAGCAGGCATTGACATCGCAGCAGCAGTTATCTAGCAGGCCCGTAGCTATCCTAAAACGTGGAACAAAAACTAAAATAGTTGCAGGACAGCTTGACCAGACGGTCAACTTAGCACAGCGTGCAAGGCCAGAAAATGTTTACCATAGTAGAAAGAGTGCAGTGTGGCACTTCTTTGTCCAAAATCCTACTGATGAGGCAAAGGTTACCTGTAAGAAGTGCGGAAGGACCTTTAGCCGAGGTAAACAACTCAGAAATTTGAATTCCGGTTGCATGCTTAGACATTTAATCAACATGCACTTGCAAGCATGGACGGACTACAAAACCTCAGGTAGCACATGTGCACCTGCTCCGACTGAAGGTAGCCAACAATGCTCCATCGCTACCCCCACTGTAAGACCACTGCCACCATTAAGCACACCACCAGCACTAAATGTGGAGGTGTCGTCGCAAGGCCAAAGCAGTCAGGGAATCACAATGGTTTTGCAACCCAACACTGAATCTAGGCCATCACCACCAATACCATCACCAACCCCCTCTCACTCCATCCGGTCCACCGGTACTTCCTCCATATGCAGCTCTCCAGTCCAGCTCACTCTACCAGACACTCTGAGTAGGACAAGAAAGTACTCATCCTATCATCCGCGTACACTGTGTTTGAACGCCTACATTGCCAAACTAATCTCATTAGAGATGATGCCCTACGATTTGGTTGAAAGCGAAGCTTTCCGCGACCTCATGGCCTATGCTGTCCCACGCTATGACCTAGGCACTTCTTTTCTCGAAAAGCCATCCCTGCCCTCCACCGTCATGTGAAAGACCGCATTGTCCATGCACTAAAACAGTGTCACATGCCTCGTCCTGAGTGACAAGCCAGCAGGCCGGTAACTGATACAACAGGATGCGGCACGTGTGATTGTCCTATGTGACGCAGCCCGCAGGCCTGTAACTAATACAATAAGACAAGGGAATAGGGAAAACCTGGGTAACAATAACAATGGCGGCCCTGCGATAGGGAATAGGGACGTGGAGACCTCCTGCACTCCCCTGAGTGAGTGTCTCTACACTCGTTACGTTCCCTAGGCCAGTTCCGCACCGGGCAAAGATCAGGAACCTTAAAACCCTGACTCGCCCTGCACCTAAACACTCACTAGGGAATTGGTCGGTGTGGAAACTAATCCCACCACTGCATTAAACACACATAAGGAAAAGTGACAAAACAGGGGAACACCACTTAGCTTTGCTCTGTTGCTTACGCTCCCAGCAACAGAGCCCACCACCTGCGTGCATCTTTTCCTCCACCGTGTCCGACATCTGGGTGCGCTGTCCAGAAACGGATATTCTCAACACCATAGTGCAGCCTTGGAGCAAACAGAGTCCACACCTGCGTGCAGCTGTCCAGAAACAGAGTAATGAGTCCAGCTTTTCTGCCAAAAAGTCCAGCATGCTTGAGTCCAGCTCTCAGCAACCAAGTCCAGCATTTCGAGTGCAGCTCTTCACCGCAGCTGCCACTCCACCAATCCATGCACGAGCTCCTTGCTGACACCATAGCTGCGACTCCACCACACCATGCCAGCACTCCATGCAGACACCATAGCTGACACTCCAGGAATCTCACTGAGCTGCCCGTGACTCTCCTTTAGCTCCATCCTTTACCCAGGCTTGCTTGCAAATGAATACTTTATCACCAAAAGTGTTCAACACACCTGATACTCTCTTATAGAGCTATCACACCTGTTACATAATTAAGTGCACAAACCAAGGTAACAAAAGTGCAATGACCCTAATGGTCACCGGGGGGAAAGCTACAACTGAAATCACCACAGTGCAATGACCCTAATGGCCACCGGGGGCAAAACCACCTTTGGCACACAGCCAAGGGAAAAAAAAAGGTTACTCTGTGCATTTACTCTGTCAGATCCAACCTGGATCATGACAAATAGTCAGTGAGTGGAAAGGTGCACCTCACAATGGATGCATGGACCAGTAGGCATGGCCAGGGCCGTTATGTGCCCATCACTGCACACTGGGTTAATGTGGTGAATGCAGGCTCCACTGGGGACAGCGGCGGTGAAGAGTGCTGCCTAGCCCACGGTATAGGAAACAGTTGGCTGTAGGCTTTCGCTCCTTCTCCTCCTCATCTATCAGCGAAAGCTCGTCCACAGAGCGCAGTCGCATGAGCACTACATCCGCAGCTGGCAGTGTTGCACACGAGGTGTCCCACTATTGAACAGATAGTGGTAAGCGTCAGCAGGCTGTGTTAAAGATGATGTCTTTGGGCGACAACAGACACACCATGGAGGTACTGGCCGACTACTTGCAGCGACAAACAGAGTCATGGCTGGTCAGTCTACATCTTGAGGCAGGCAAGGTAGTCAGTGATAAAGGCCGTAATTTTGTGGCAGCCATAGCCCGTGCAAAACTCACACACATACCTTGCCTGGCTCACACTTTGAACCTGGTGGTGCAGTGGTTCCTTAATAATTATCCCGAGTTAACATCCCTGCTCCATAAGGTGCGAAGACTGTGCTCGCATGTCTGTCGCTCGGCCGTAAATAAAACTTAGCTTATTGCTGACTTCAATCTTATCGCGCCTTGCCTCGACGCATTTCCCTCCCATCCAGGGAGTTCCTCAGGAGGCACATAATGATTTTTTATATGCTCATATTGAACATCAGATATGGCGCCTGGTTGCATATTAAAGTAGGGTGAAAAAGCTCTGCTGGTAGGCAGGGATTGATTTAAATAGGGAATCTAGGCCAAATTCCCTGTTTTTTCCCACAAAGTAAATAAGCCTGCTTATCGGTTACTGGTTGCATACCCCTCACCCTCGTCATTTAGATTTCTGTTGGTTTGGGATGGTTTATGGTTATTGGATTTAGATGTATAGGACTGTTATTATTGTTTGTGACCACCATCTTTTGTCCTATTGGTATTTATTTTTGCCCTGAAGAGTAGCAAATAATAGGGTGGATTAGGGATAGCCATCGTGGAGCGGGGGCACCATTTGCGATTCAAGAGGGTGCCAACCTCCGCTGTTAGGCAGGGGAAAGCTAAGGGCCATACAGGGGCAATTAGGCCTCCTATCCCCTTATCCTATTCATCTGTGTGATTAGAGTTCTAATTTGGATCGGCAAATACTTTGCGTGGTGTTTTCGTGTGTTATGGTTTTTGACGTTCAACAATAAAGCATATTTTTAGGATTAGTATTTTGTTTATGAGCAAGTGTGGGATCAGTTGTCTCCAGGCACTCGGCATGGTGGGAGGAAGGAGGATCAGGGTGAGGAATATGCGGTCCAGATTCACGGCTACTGAGACTTGACCGTGTGGAAGACAGGGTGGTGGTGGCAAAGTGACTGGAAGCATTATCCGCTATTCAACCAACAACCTTTTGACACTGCTCTGGGTTCAATAGTGGTGTGTTGCGGTCCCCTACTAATTGGGACAGGAAGGTTGGGCGAGAAGATGTGGGTGTTTGTTGTGGCACAATTTCAGCTTGCCCATGGCCTCCGCCTCTTCATGCACCATCACCATCACGTCCAGTTCCCCGTCACTTGCCATGTGCCTTGCCCATTTTAAATGGAGGACAATATTTTCCATGTCCACTACAAATGGCTGAATTTGGAACAAACTTATATGTGATTTCTGTGATGGAAAACCACAGTTTTAAATAGCTGGCCTATAAGTAACAATTTTTATCAGCAAACTGGTGTCAATAACTTCGCTAACACACTGCAAAAAAATTTAAATGGAGTTCAGAAATGGCAGAATTTTGAGCTCACTTATAGATGATCTGTGTGACGGACAAATCAAAATTTTAAATAGATGGATTTTTAGCGCTGCAATATGGAAAGGATCTGGCTGTATTCTGCAGTGCCAACAAGCAAATGGAACACAAAAACGATGTTCTCTGGACTGCATTTTAAGCAAATAAACAGGGTTAAGATCCAAAAAAAAATTATTCCTGGCCCCTGATACCTGGGGCTATGTATAGAAAAATCTGTTAAAGCAGCAGCATGAGACAGAACTGGAATGGACCCTCTTGCTATATGCACTGCAGTCTGCCACGCACACTGCCTGCCTGCCTAGCACTAATAGTTAAGATGGATATATGTAGAATATATTGTGGTATACCTACACTAACTAAGAAACAAGCCAATCTCCCTATGTCAGCAGCAACTCTCCCTACACTGCCTGATTCCAGAGTAGACTGTGACGAGCATGGCAGTGCCAGGTCTGATATACATCTGATGACGCTGTGCGGCCAGCCAATCACTGTAATGCCACAATCAACATGGCTCTCTAAAGAGTGCCAAATATGCAGAGCGGGGAACTGAGCTCCCGCAGGGCAACCCTGGATATACTCGGCGAACTCTGAGCATCTCGAGCAGTGAGATGATCGGGCTAGTACCGAGTAGTGGCGAGCATGCTCACTCATCACTACTAACTATGTCTTCCCAATACTAGTCGTAAAGTCCAGCCCAAAACGCAGTGCCCTTGAGCCAGCTAGTGCCTATTGTATTCAAGAGAATAGGAGCTAATCTGCAGAAGTATTGCTACATTCAGCAGAAATTGTGTGACACATTTTGGTGCAATTTGTACCCATTCCTCCTTGTGAAAATGTAAAATGTAGGTCTAAAACTATTTTTTGATGTAAAAATGTAATTATTCTTTCTTCAACGCCCAATGGTATATAATTCTGTGACAAACCTGTGTTGTCAATATGATCACTACAACCCTAAAAAAAAATTCATTGAGAGTTTTGTAAAATGGGGTCATTTATTGGTAATGCTGCTGTTCTAGGACTTCAGAGGATTTTAAAATCATTTTTTCAAGCTGGTGTTATAAAGTATTTTAATCTACTGAGATAATGACTTTTGGGTTCTCTTTGGCTGTATGTAGGGATGAGAGAGTATACTCGTTAGGATTCGATACTCGGCGAGTAATGCGGTACTCGCATCCTGGCGAGTAGTTCACTACTCGCCTCGCAATACTCGGCACAGCCCTGCACAATCCCCGCCCAGCCCAGCACTCACATTGACTTACATTGGACTCGCTACAAGCACCCGAGTATTAGGAGGTACTCGTAACGAGTATGAGTATTTCACTACTCGCTCATCCCTAGCTGTAAGCCATAATCGTCATCAATAACAGAAATAAACACTTGAAATGCATCACTCTGTTTGTAATGACTCTATCTGTTAGGCATAGGGTTCTGGGCGCTGCACAGTGGAAATTCCGAGCCTTGACATCTTCTTCAGCCACAGTGGAGCCTGCTCAGCAGACTGCTCAATCCTGGCGTTCTGCTCACACTAGCATTGTGGGTTCGGTTGCTGCTGCCACCTCTGGTCCAGTTATGGCAATGCAGCCTGGCCAGCAGCAAAAGACTCCAGAGTCTAAGTCCTTCCTTCGGT